>NC_086098.1:85056023-85076023 GCF_963921235.1 Mobula hypostoma
GAAGGAAGTGAATGCTCGGTCGCTGGGAAGTGAGACCATTCTTGGTCAAAGCTGACGAGGCTCATCACTGAACAGGCCACTGACTCATGTAAAGGGAGCCTGTGATTTATTTAACGGGTTCAGACACACTGCAGCCTTTCCTGGAGTTCAATGCAGATGACGTCAGGGAACCAGGGGACAGGAAAAGAAAGAGCAAAGGCCAGGGCGTGAGGAGGAATGCAGACACTAGGGACCCTCCTTAATAAATCAAACCGTACTAGAGGAATTAGTGTGTGCACTCTGGGATTCTGACCTCTGTTGGCAAGGTGGCCAAGCAGTCTTGGTGAGTCGCTGTAGACGGTATACACGGCTGCTAGCTCTGTGTTGGTGGTGGAGTGAGCGAACGTTTTTAGATCGGTCACTCATCGGCTGGGTGTCCATGTGTATGGCTGGCTGGCTTAGCCACACGTAACCTGATCTTTTCCAATCCACACCAATGCTCTCTGAAGAGCTCCTACCAATTCCAACATGCTGACAGATTCCAGCGTGGGAAGCAGTTTGAGCCTCCAGGACAGACCGCTGACCCTGGGACTCATTATGTTCTGTGGAAAGGTGGCGAGAGGGGCAGGTGGGGGGATGTGACCTGTCGCACCATAATGCAGGTGACACAAGGTGAACTCGGGAAACCTTCTGTGGAATAGAAGAACGATACCTCCTCTGACAGGCAACACAAAACATGATAAAACATGAATATGTAAACTCTGCAAGTCAGGCAGCATCTGAGGAGGGGAATATACAATGGATATTTCAGGACATGGCCTGTGGGATGCTTTGCCTCAGAAGGCAATGGAGGCCAGTTCTCTGGATGCTTTCAAGAAAGAATTAGATAGAGCTCTTAAAGATAATGGAGTCAAGGGATATGGGGAGAAGGCAGGAACGGGGTACTGATTGTGGATGATAGCCATGATCACAGTGAATGGCAGTGCTGGCTCGAAGGGCCGAATGGCCTACTCCTGCACCTATTGTCTGTTGAAACATTGAATTTTATTCCCCTCTATAGATGCTGCCTGACCTGCTGAGTTCATATATTTCTTATTATAATTTCTAATATATTTTACGTATTGCAAAACGGCAAATTTCACAACATATGTCGGAGATAATAAACCTTCTTCTAATTCTGAGTTCCTTCAACATTTTGAGGGTGTGGCTTAAAATTTCCAGCATCCTGTGTTTCAATATAGACACCCTCATTCCCATTAACTACCACTCAGCTACACATGGGACAACTCACAATGGCCAACTACTCTGTCAAGTTGCCAATGAAACTGGAGGAATCCCACACAGGGAGAACTTGCAAACTCCACACAGTTAGTGGCCGAGGTCAGGATCGAACTTGGAACTCTGCAGCTGCAAGGCAGCAGCTCTATGACCCTCACACTGACCCTCCGCAAAGCTCCCACCCATCCTAGAAGTCACGGCCAGCGTTCCAACGTTCAAAGTTCAAAGTACATTTATTATCAAACTACGTAACTACAATGAGATTAACTTTCCTGCATTTGACAGGAAAAAGTAAAGAAATACAAAAGAATTTTGGAAAAACTATACGTAAACAGACAAAGACTGACAAACAGCCAATGTGCAAGAGAAGACGAAGGAACAGAGTTACCATTCAGCCCATTGGGTCTGCTCTGCCATTCCATTATGGCTGATTTATTATCCCTCTCAACACCATTCTCCTGTCTTCTCCCTGTAACCTTTGACACTCTTACTAATCGAGAACCTATCAACCTCCACTGTAAATATACCCAATACAAACTGTAAATTAAAAAAATACTGAGAATATACGTTGTAAAGAGTCCTTGAGAGGGAGTCGGTAGGTTGTGGAATCAGTTCAGCGTAATGGTGATGAAGATACCCAAGCTGTTCCAGGAGCCTGATGGTTGTAGGGTAATAACTGTTCCTGAACCTGGTGGAGTTGGACCTAAGGCTTCTGTACCTCCTGACCTCCTGCCAGTAAGCTCCCCCCAGCAGGCAGCGAGGTTACCAGGTTTAACCATCCCCCCCCACCGCCACACTTCTCAACATCTATTTATAGGAAGCAGAGCAGGCTGAGAAGGCTGCCAGCTGCACATATTTTCGAAACAGCTCTCGAGACAGAACCAGTGCACTCACACTCGAGTCAGCAGGGAGATGTTTATCCACCAACACCGTGCCATCGCACTCTATTTGCACATCAAAAACTAATTGCGCATGAGTCATCTGCTTAATTTACGAGACCAGGGATGATGGATGATGATGTGTCTGGCTGGAGAACAAGACGCTCGAACACATTCAGCTCCATTCTCAACTGGTTTGCAGCAGGGATCCCTGCCTTTTCCTCCCCAGTCAGCAGAAGACACCAAAGCCTGAAAGGATGTGGCCTCAGGTTCAAGGAGCACTTCAACCCCGCTGTTGGCCCCCCAGTACAATAAGATGGACTCCTGACCTCACAATCTACCGCATTACGGGCAGCGCACACAACATGTGGGGGACAGTGGATGAAGTAAGAAGCTGGGAGGTGATAGGTAGAAGAAGAAGGAATCTGATTGGAGAGGAGTGTGGGCCATGGGAGGAGCCTTAGAGGGAGATGATGGGCAGGTGAGGAGAAGAGGTGAGAGGGCAACTAGAATAGGGAATGGAAAAAAGAGAGAAGCAGGAAATTACTGGAAATCGTTGTTTATGCCATTAGATTGGAAGCTACCCAGGCAAAGTATGAGGTGCTGCTCCTCCAGGCCGAGTGAGGCTTCAATGTGACAGTAGAGGATGCCATGAATTGATATATCGTAATGGGAATGAGGGTTGGAATTAAAATTGTTGGCCTCGGCGAAATCCCACCTGTTGTGGCAGACAGAGCAAAGGTGCTCAACAAGCGACCCCCCCCCCGCCCCAATCTCCCCCAATCTACATTGGATTTCACCAGCAGTGCAGCAGGACCACCGCACACAGCAGATAACCCTGACAGACCTGCCTCACCCGGAAGGACTGTTTGGGGCCCTGAATGGTGATGAGGGAGGGAGCTGGTAAAGAGGGTCTAAAAGGAACAGAACGGTGCTGGAAGGGAATTAGAGCTGGAGTCCTTAGCAACTGAAAGTGTGAGCAGGATCTGAGCGGTTAAATTCCGCAATGATCTGAGGGCAGGATTGGAGGGGTTAGATACACAAAGTGTATAGGGAGACAAGAATGGAGGGGTTAAATTTAGGAATATGCATAGGGCAGGATTGGAGGGGTTAAATTTGGGAATGTTTGGGGGATAGGATTAGAGGGGTTGAATTAGGGAAGGTGCAGAGAACAGGATAGGAGGGGTTCAATTTGGGAATGTATAGGGGGCCAAGATGGAAGGTTTAAATTTGGTAATGTGCACAGGACAGGGTCGGAGGGGTTAAATTCAGGAATGTACGGGGGGCCAGGGTTGCAGACATTCAGTTCGGGAATGTACAGAGGGCAAGGTTGGGAGGGCGGGGGATGGGGTTGCAGAGATTCAGGTAGAATGAGAGTGGGAACCACAGGTATGGGGTTGATGGTGGTGACAGAGCAAGTCAGGGCAAGGGCAGGAATGGGAATGGTGAATGTTGTACAAACTGTGGAAGAAGCTTCATTTGGTAAGGTGTGGGAGAATAAGAGGATAGCAAAAAAGGTTTCAGTGTGAACACTGTGAGGACGGAGTGTCAGGGCTAGCAGTGATTTGTAGAAATCGGGCAGTGTTCTGGCTGGGGGTGTAGGTGGAAACCAATGACAGATGGAGAGACCAGCATGCTTCTGTTCAAAGACAAGCTGCTTCCTCAGCACCTCCCACACTACCTTAAATTTTTGTGTTGTGATTAAAGAAACGTGCCTCGCAAAGTTACTGGCCCGTGCTTTTATTGTCTCAGGTAGCAAGGAAATGAATTAAACCACACACAGAGATAACCATGTCCGGGCCGTTACCATGGCAACAGACCAGGCCTCTCTGCATCAGGCAAGGTGACTGGAATAGCTGAGAGTGGGTCTGCGTTGCTTAAAAAGTCAGAGGGCAGGCGGAGTTAAAATAAATGCCTGGGCTCCTCCGAAGGCTCGTGTTTGTGGATATTGCTGGTGGGTATTTATAACGAGGTGGGATAAGATGGTGTCACCTACGTCAGAGCCAAGAAGTCTGGGAAATGTTCCAGGGAACTGACCCTGCAACCTTTTAGTCCCAGGACACCGTGGGTAGCAGTTGAGTTTCTAGACTAGTTACTGGTCCCGCGACAGCATGCCCCATCACAGCAGCTGTGAGACTAAAACTGGAGTAATTAAAGCAATTTGGAATTGCCTCAGTAATGTCCATCCTGAAGCCTACTTGGTCCACCAACAGCCTACAGTGAGGGACATCTGTTATATTCACCTGCTCTGACCTATACGTGACTCCAGGTCCATAGCAGATTTATTATCAAAGTATGTCTATGTTACTAGATACTATTTTGAGATTAATTTTAGAACATAGAACAGCACAGCACATTCAAAAGCAAAGCCAAAGTCAAAATAACTTTATTATCTAAGTATGTATATGTCACCATATGCTACCCTGAGATTCATTTCTTGCGGGTATTCACAGGAAAATAACGAAATATAATAGTATTTTTGAAAAACCATATGTAAGCAATGAGGTTGTTTGTCAGTCTTTGTAAATGTAAGGCCCTTCAGCACATGATGTTGTGCCCATCTTTTAACCTACTCTCAGACCAGTCTAACCCCTCCCTCCCATATAGCCCTCCGTTTTTCTTTCATCTATGTGCCTTGTTAGGAGTCTTTTGAATGTCCCTAATGTATCGGCCTCTATCACCACCTCTGACAGGGTGTTCTATGCATCCACCAATCTCCTTGTAAAAATCTTACCTCTTCCCTCTATACTTCCTCCAATCGCCTTGAAATTATCCCCCCTTGTATTAGCCATTTCCGCCCTCATTGAAACCTACCAAATCTTGAAAGGCCTAGATGGAGAGGATGTTTCCAATAGTGGGAGAGTCTTGCACTAGAGGGCACAGCCTCAGGATACAAAGATATCCCTTTGGAACTGAGATAAAGAGAAGTGTACAAGATTATGATATAAGAATTAAAGATCCAGAGGGTGGTGAATTTGTGGAATTCAGTACCATAGGTGGCTGTGGAGGCTAAGTCATTGGGCATATTTAAAGCGGAGGTTGATAGATTCTTGATTAGAAAGGGCGTCAAAGGTTACAGAGGGAAGGCAGGAGAATGTAAAAGATGAGAGGCATTGATCGTGTGGATAGTCAGAGGCTTTTTCCCAGGGCTGAAATGGCTAACACGAGGGGGCACAGTTTTAAGGTGCTTGGAAATAGATATCCAGGGGTTGTCAGGGGTAGGTTTTTCACACTGAGAGTGGTGGGTGTGTGGAACACACTGTCGGTGGCGGTGGCGGAAGTGGATACCATAGGGTTTATTAAGAGCCTATTAGATAGGTTCATGGAGCTTACAAAAATAGAGGGCTATGTGCTAGGGAAATTCTAGGCAGCTTCTAGAGTAGGTGCATGTTCGGCACAACACTGTGGGCCGAAGGGCCTGTAATGTGCTGAAAATTTCTATGTTCTAATGGATTGAGAAGGAAAATAAATCAGCCATGATTGAATGGCCTAATTCTGCTCCAATGTCTTGTGGTCTTATGGATCCTATAATCTGCTTTACACAATCTCATAGGCAAGAAATAGGAAACTGCCTCCAGTCTATTAACCAATTTTCCCCGGGATCAATAAAGTATGACTATGACTATGACTATGTAGAACTGGTGTGGGATCTTTTCTATTGCCCAGAGCCGAGGTTCAACCTCATCTGAAAGATTATAACTTGCCAAAGCAGCACTCCCCCAGCCCCACAGCTTCAAAATAAACTTACTATCTAAGTGTGCAAGCACTACCATATACTACCTTTTCTTACAGGCATTTACAGGGAGAAGGAAATACACCAGAATTTTGTGAAAAACTACATAGTACATAAACAGACAAAGACTGACAAATGACCAATGTGCAACAGAAGACAAACTGTGTGACTAAAAATAACACTGAGAACATGAGTTGAAAAGAGTCCCTGGAAAAGAGTCCGTGGGCTGTGGAATCAGCTCAGCGCTGAGGTGAGTGAAGTATTCCACACCAGTTCAGGAGCCGGATGGTTGTCCATGTAGGGGCCCCTCCCTCCCATTTAGCGCTCCGTTCCTCTTTCATTCATGTGCCTGCCTAAGAGTCTTTTAAATGTCCCGAATGTATCTGGTCCTGAACCCGACGGTGTGTGACCTAAGACTCCTGTATCTCCTGCCCAATGATAGCAGTGAGAAGAGAGCGTGGCCTGGATGGAGGGGGTCCTTGATGCTGGATGCTGCTTTCCTGTGGCAGCACTCCTTGTAGGCGTACTCAATGGTGGGGAGGGATCTGCCTGTGATGGACTATGCTGTGTCCACCAGTTTTTGTGAGCTTGTCTGTTTTCTGGGCATTGGCAATTCCATACCATCCATGATGTAACCAGTTAGATGCACTTTCCATTGTGCGTCTTTGGAAATTTGTTGAAGTTTTTGGTGACATTCCGACTCTTCTAAGAAAGTAGCGGTGTTGTAGTGCTTCCGTTATAATGGCACTTACGCGCTGGTTCAATTAGCCCATTGGGAGCCGACTTCGTGGGTGTGAAACAAGATCCACCTTCCAACGGCAGAGGGCCTCAGTTAAAGGTACAGAGTGGCGGTGACTGTAACTTTGTCCTGTGGTATGAGATGAGGACTGGCTCTAACTCTCACTGGCTCCATTTCTCAAACAGGTAACATGCGCCTGTAACCATGGACTGTGCCTTTTGTCAGGAAGGTCACATTCTCCAGGGAAGGATCAAAACCTCTCCAAGCACACATGAAACAATAGGTTTAAAGTCATATTGGTTCCTTAAGGTTGGTATAGCGGGGGGGGGTGGTAATGGGGACAAGCTCCCACTGCCTATTAAGTGCTCCCAATGGTGTGTACCTCAAATAGCCTCTGACTACCAAGTTCAGCTCCCGGCCTTCATGTGTGGCTTAGTTACTAAGCCCGGCAGAACTGTTTCTACTGACAGGAGAAGGGGCAAAGGCGGGTTACTGGTGCCTTAAAACCAGATGAGGCCCATCAGCCGTGGTTGGCAGCTCATCTAGGAGAAGGAAAATTCTGATTTCAAACCTCCGCTGCCTTGCCGGTATACCCTGTCATGTGGAAGGGTTTGGGAGTGAGCCCTGAGAGAAAAATCCAGAGTTAGAGTCCCTAAAGCAGTCCTACGTCGAGTTCAACGCTGACTGGCAACTCCTGCGATACTGCTGGTACCAAACTGTATCAGTCTCTGCCGTTCCTTTGGGTTCATCAGCTGCGAGGAGAGAGGGAGCTTGCTACATGGGCAACCGCTTGCTCTCCATATCGTACTACCCAGGACTGCATACCTAGACAGCCAGGACTCAACATCCATGGTTGACCCGACCCACGGAGGCTTCACTCACTCAAAGTCATATTTCATAGATTTAGTGATCACCCTTCCACAGTTATTCAACAGATTTGGTGATATTTCACAGATTTGGTGGTTACTCTTCCACGGTTACTCAACCTTGGGCTTTTCTATCTGGAGTGAAGGAGGATGAGAGGTGACTTGATAGAGGTGTACAAGATGATACGGGGCATTGATAGATGGACAACCAGAGACTTTTTCCCAGGGTGAAATGGCTAATATGAGGGGGCATAATTTTAAGTTGACTAGAGGAAAGCTTTGGGGGGATGTCATAGGTAAGTTTTTTACCCAGAGAGCGGTGGGTGCATGAAATGCCCTGCCAGGGGTGGTGATACGTTACAGACATTTAAGAGCTAGGCAATGGGTGACAGAAAAATGGAGAGCTACATGCGAAGGAAGAGTTAGATTGATTTTAGAGTAGATTAAGAGGTTGGCACAAGATTGTGGGCCAAAAGGCCTGTATTGCGCTGTAGAATTCTTTGTTCTATGTTAACCCTCTCCACCTCCCAGTTGTCCAACAATTCCAGCAATCTCCACCTTGAACCTTCTTGACCTCCTGAGAGAAGGGAGTGGAGCAGAATCGGCCTGTGAAGACAGGGAGGATGGGGTTAAGGTCAAGGCATGTTTAGTGTGCTACGACCGCCTCTGCTTCCTCAGGTCCCTCGTTGCACCATTCTCTCTTTCTTCACTCCTGCAGGCTGCTTCTCCGTGCAATAATAGATCTCTTGACCACTTCCTGCCTCCCTGAGCCAGTGAAAGTTTGCCTCGCGTGCACCTCATTGCCCAACGCCACTGTCTCCTGCAGGCCTCATGCTCTGTTGAAACAGCTCTTGTTCCTGCATGAGTCCTTGTCGTCACCTGTCTTCCTCCTCCCTCCTTCCCCAGCCCCTTTCACTCCCCTCAGCCCACACTGTCCACCCCTCCTTCACCACCCCAAACCTCCGATCCCACCAACCTCTCTCCTCTAACAGAAGATTCTGCAGATACTGGAAATCATGAGCAATGCACAGAAAATGCTGGAGGAACTCAGCAGGTCAGGCAGCATCCATGGAGGAGAATTGATGACACCTAGTCACTTTTCTCCTGCCCCCTTCTCTCTTTGTTCATTCCTCATTCCAGGTCCCCTCACACCCCTCTGTTCTCCTCACTTGCCGATCACCTCCCTCTGGTGCCCCTCCTCCTTCCCTTTCATCTCCTATCAGATTCCTTCTTCTTCAGCTTTTCACCTCTTTCACCTATCACCTCTTAGCTTCTTACTTCACCCCCCCTTTCCCACCCTCCCAATGTCCCCCTCAGCTGATCTCACCTTTCACTTGCCAGCTTGTTCCTCCCCCCCCACCTTCTTATTCTGACTTCTGCCCCCATCCTGTCCAGTCCTGATGAACACTTTTGGCTGAAATGTTGACAGTTTATTCCTCTCCATAGATGCTGCCTGACCTGCTGAGTTCCTCCAGCATTTTGTGTGCGTTGCTCAACCTTCCTCTCTGCTGCTTTTAATTCTCCTCACCCCGTTCAGCTCGCTTTTATCCCCCCGCCCTTCCTGAGACGTTGACCCCGTTAAATATTAACAGCATTCTTCGTCCTTTAATATCAGTCATGAAAAATAAGCTCCCTTGACATTTGGAGCAAGAGGCTTTAAAGTGCCACACTATACTGCAGTTGGGAAAGATGAAACACAAACCTATCTGCAAACTTCCTAGAGAAAGCACAGGGTTCAGAATGAGTAATACCGCTAAAAACAACCGGTGCATCATCCGCTTCTGTCTTAAAGCCATCAGCTTCTGTTAAATAACCTTGATGTGCCACAGGTTAGAGTCAGCTTGGTGATGTTATCACACAAGAGCTCGATACCTCAGTCGCACTAAAGCTCTCTAGCTATTTTAGTGGCGCTGTTTTAACCCATTCTAGGTAACACCATGCCAAAATAACAACTTGTGATCACAACAGGTCTTTGCCCAGTGACGTAATTGCCGCCACTGTGCACACCGCCACAATAAACTACACGCTGGGGATTTGCTGCGAGGGTTGTTCCCCAATGGGGTGGTGCGTGGAGGGTGCTACTGGGACCCAGGGTCCGGAGGTTGTGGAGCTAGCCACCAGCCACAGAGGTGAGAGCAAGGGCTGTTGGTAGGAGGACAACTGAGAAGCAGGTCTGAGCGGGAGGGGCAGGACAGAGGGACATCACACTGTGGACGGGCAGTACTGAGGGAGACTGTAGTGATGGAGGGGAAGGGAGACTGTAATGTTGGAGGGGAAGGACTGAGGGAGACTGTAGTGATGGAGAGGAAGGACTGAGAGAGACTGTAGTGATGGAGGGGAAGGACTGAGGGAGACTGTAGTGATGGAGGGGAAGGACTGAGGGAGACTGTAGTGATGGAGGGGAAGGGAGACTGTAATGTTGGAGGGGAAGGACTGAGGGAGACTGTAGTGATGGAGGGGAAGGACTGAGAGAGACTGTAGTGATGGAGGGGAAGGACTGAGGGAGACTGTAGTGATGGAGGGGAAGGACTGAGGGAGACTGTAGTGATGGAGGGGAAGGGAGACTGTAATGTTGGAGGGGAAGGACTGAGGGAGACTGTAGTGATGGAGGGGAAGGACTGAGAGAGACTGTAGTGATGGAGGGGAAGGACTGAGGGAGACTGTCGTGATGGAGGAGAAGGACTGAGGGAGACTGTAGTGATGGAGGGGAAGGACTGAGAGAGACTGTAGTGATGGAGGGGCAGTACTGAGGGAGACTGTAGTGATGGAGGGGAAGGACTGAGGGAGACTGTCATGATGGAGGGGAAGGACTGAGGGAGACTGTAGTGATGGAGGGGAAGGACTGAGGGAGATGTGGTACTGGAGGGGAAGGACTGAGGGAGACTGTAGTGATGGAGGGGAAGTACTGAGGGAGACTGTAGTGATGGAGGGGAAGCACTGAGGGAGACTGTAGTGATGGAGGGGCAGTACTGAGGGAGACTGTAATGATGGAGGGGAAGGACTGAGGGAGACTGTAGTGATGGAGGGGAAGTACTGAGGGAGACTGTAGTGATGGAGGGGAACGACTGAGGGAGACTGTAGTGATGGAGGGGCAGTACTGAGGGCGACTGTAATGATGGAGGGGAAGGACTGAGGGAGACTGTAGTGATGGAGGGGAAGGACTGAGGGAGACTGTAATGATGGAGGGGAAGGACTGAGGGAGACTGTAGTGATGGAGGGGAAGGACTGAGGGAGACTGTAGTGATGGAGGGGAAGGGAGACTGTAATGTTGGAGGGGAAGGACTGAGGGAGACTGTAGTGATGGAGAGGAAGGACTGAGAGAGACTGTAGTTATGGAGGGGAAGGACTGAGGGAGACTGTAGTGATGGAGGGGAAGGACTGAGGGAGACTGTAGTGATGGAGGGGAAGGGAGACTGTAATGTTGGAGGGGAAGGACTGAGGGAGACTGTAGTGATGGAGGGGAAGGACTGAGAGAGACTGTAGTGATGGAGAGGCAGTACTGAGGGAGACTGTAGTGATGGAGGGGAAGGACTGAGGGAGACTGTCGTGATGGAGGGGAAGGACTGAGGGAGACTGTAGTGATGGAGGGGAAGGACTGAGGGAGACTGTAGTGATGGAGGGGAAGGACTGAGGGAGTGTCACACTGTGAGAGGGGCAGTACTGAGGGAGATATGGTACTGGAGGGGCAGGACCAAAGGAAGCGGTGCCTTGGGAGAGGCAGATTGGGTGACTAATGGAAAGGAAAAGCTTCCCAGTGTTTTGGGACTCACAAGTTTGCGAAACGTGAAATGTAAATACAAATCCTTTATTTAAAAGCCGGAGGAGGTTTAGTAATGTTGGTTGGCGGAGCTCCCTTTTGATGACGTTGGTCCATTTATTCCATGGTTCTGTTTTCAGTAGCAATCCCACAGTCTCAGTCTAAATCTGTAGATGACCCTCAGTCATTTGTTGCTGGTAATAGAACTTATGAATGACCTTAAACTGTTCTCACTACTAATTTGCAATCTGGGGAGGTAAACGCTACCCTGCACCAGATCAACGGTTGGTGCCAAGTCTAATTCCCCCAAGGCGAGTCATGGCCACAAATCATTTAGCATGTGACCAGAGCCTCTAAAAGTGACACTCAAGAGAGTTTAACTGGCCTGTGTCCAACATCGAAATCAATTTATAGTTATTAAAGTTTTGAAAGGCAAAATGGATTAACCTTGGGAAAGGGAAGATGGTGTCCTTGTATTGGTTATTTTGTGGGCTCTGGTTCCCATGGAGACATCGCACAGGTACTCCCTGCCCTATGGGTGCCCACTCCTACAGGTGAGTGCTGAGAGTCTGCCTTATTGATTTCAGGTGGGAAACTCATTGCATGTCTGCATGCACCTGATGCCACCCGTGCAGTGCATGCGGCATTGGTGTTGCCGCATCGGTGTACACAATGTACCACAGAGCTGGGATCTCAGTGTGGAGTTGGAGGCCTGACAGGTGTGTAAGACCTTGCCCAGGGTTGGGACTAGTGACCCTCCTCATACTGTGGCCTGCATCCTGGGCCAAACATGCCGATGCGTTTGAGGAGACTTGGTATGTTAGCCAATTTCTACTTGTGTTCTGTGGAGAGCATTCTAACTGGTCACCTCACTGTCTGATATGGAGTGCACTCATTTGAAAAAGCCGCTGAGGGTTGTAAATTCAGCCAAGTCTATCAGGGGTCCATTGAGAACATCTTCAAAAAACAGTTCCTCAAGAAGGCCAGCATCCATCACTAAGGAGCCTCAATGTCCAGGACGTGCCCTCTTCTCATTACTAGCATCAAAGAGGAGGCACAAGGAGCCTGAAGATACACACTCAACGGGGTGGGACAGAAGCAAGACAAAGAAAGAGAAAAATAATGTTGAGAGTGACAGTGAGTCGCTATGAATTGTCAATGTCAGGGACTTTAATATTTAAGCTAAAACAGAAAATTCTGGAAAGACTCAGCCACTCAGACTGTTCTGAGGAAGGGTTTCCTACTGGATTGCTCTCCACAGATGCTGCCTGAACCGTTGAGCTTTTCCCCTGCTTTCTGATTTTGTTTCAGGCTTCCAGCAGCTGCAGGTCTTTTATCCCTGGTTTCCACCCTCACTTTGAGGTTGTTCTGCTTCAGGGAGGCTGATTGAGACGGTATGAACAGCGCTCTTGTTCACAGCAAGACCCATCACACCTCACATTCCGCGTTGGGTATAACACACACTTCGTGTGCAAAGAACAGGACACCGGGGACAAGAGCTTGGTTACATGAAACAGTGGTGGAGTGTGAATTGGCCAGTAATTCACAGCACATGCAGTATTTCTTAATCTTCTGATCTTGCTGGCTGCTCTCCAGGCTAGTAATCCAGTGCCCAGCTGACGTAAGAAGATCTGAGTCGATATATTTCTGTCTGTCCTCTGTGTGCTCTCCAAACTCAGGATTACACTCGGCGTGTGTGATCTCATTGTGGGCTATGGTTGCTGAGCGCCCAGTACAGTCAGCATCCTCTGATACAGCTCTCTCGGCTGCCTGCCTAATCTGTATCTAGGCCGTGTGAGCTAAACCTCAGTGGATTTGATTACAGGCCTGTCATTTACAGCCAGTTCTCCAGCAATAAGGAAGGCAAGATTCAATGTTAGCATTCACTTTGAGGGGACGAGAGCACAAGAACAATCACTTCTTTGTCATTTCCTGTCAGTTACTTTTTGTACAGACACTCCTGTGCCCAGTGTAACTTTATGGACATACAATTAATCTAAGTATATAAACTATCTTTTATATTTATATTTATTGTGTTTTTTTAAAACGATTATTCTGTTCTTTATCTTATTGTGTTTTTTTTGGTGCTGAATCGGACCTGGAGTAACAACTATTTCATTCTCCTTTACACTTGTGTACAGGAAATGACATTAAGCAAACTTGAATCATGAACTTGAATAAAAGCAAAGATGTAATGCTGAGGCTTTATAAGGCATTGTTCAGACTGCACTTAGTATTTGTGAGCAGGTCTGGACCCCTTATCTAAAAGAGGATGTGCTGACATTGGAGAGGGTCCAGAAGTCCAGGAGAATGTTCCTGGGAATGAAAGGGTTAACACACGAGTTGCATTTCATGGAGTTTAGAACAATGACAGGGGATCTCACTGAAACTTATTGAATATCGAAAGGGCAGGACAGAGTGGATGTGGAGAGGATTTTTCCTCTAGCAGGGGAAGTCTAGGACTAGAATAGAACAGACTCAGAATAGAAGGGTGTCCCTTTAGAACAGAGTTGAGGACGAATTTCTTTAGCCAGAGGGTGGAGAATCTGTGAAATTAATTGCCACAGAGGATATAGGAGACCAAGTCATTGGATATATTTAAAGCAGAGCTTGACAGGTTCTTGATTAGGGCATCAAAGGTTATGAGGAGAATGGGGTTGAGAGAGATAATAAATCATCCGTAATGGAATGGGAGAGCAGATTTGATGGGCTAAATGGCCTGATTCTGCTCTTATGTCTTATGGTTTAAACGTAATTAACATCCCCTTTCTATTTTTTAATGATCTAGACTGGTAAACTGGCAAATTGGTTTATTATTGTCACAGGTACTGCATTACACTGAGGAACCTGGTTTGCCTGCACCCATACAGAGGGGTTCATTACAGAAGTGCGTTCTGTGTTGTTGTGCGTGTGTTATACGGCACTGGAGTTTTGGCAACACTTACCGGTGGCCCCCCACCCCCAGCACATCCTAGGTGTTAGTTGTAAATGCAAATGACTCATATCACAGTACACCCTGTGGCCACTTTATTAGGTACCACCCACAGAACTGATACTCATGGGATATTTTTTGTTCTTCTCACCATTCTCTGTAAACTCTGGAGACTGATGTGTGTGAAAATTCCAGGAGATCAGAGTTTCTGAGATACTCAAACCACCCCCTCTGACACCAACAATCATTCTACAGTCAAGTCACCTTAGATCACATTTCTTCCCCATTCTGATATTTGATCTAAACAACAACTGAATCTCTTGACCATGTCTGCATGCTTTTATACATTGAGTTTCTGCCACGTGTTTGGCTGATTGGATATTTGTGTTAACGAGCTGGTGTATCTAATAAAGTGGCCACTGAGTGTATGTTTTCATGTGCATGTGTTAAATTAATCTGAATTTGAATGGTTCAGATTCATTGGAGGGCTATGTGGGAGGGAAGGGTTAGATTGATCCTAGAATTTGCTAAAAAGTCCGCACAACATTGAGGGCTGAAGGGCCTGTGATGTTCTATGGCGATCTGAATCTGAACTGAGGGTGGTACAAGGGAAAGCAATAACAGAATGCAGAATAAAATGTTTCCCATTCACCTGTTCTCACCGATCACTTTCTGATTTGTACTCCTCCTCTCCCCCACCTTCTTATTCTGGTTTCTGCTCATTTCCTTTCCAGTCCTGGTGAAGGGTCTCAGCCCAGAACATCACCTGTTTATTTCCCTCCATAGATGCTGCCCGACCGGCTGAGTTCCTCCAGTTTTGTGCGTATTGCGGAATAAAGTGTTACAGTTACAGAGAAAGTGCAGTGCAGCTAGACAATAAGGTGCAAGGCCACAGTGAGGTAGATTGTGAGGCAAAGAGTCCACCTTATCATACTAGAGAAACATTCAATAGTCTTATAACAGTTGGGGTAGGAGCCGCCCCTGACCACCCACCTAATCTATGCCCCTCGTGATTTTATCAGCTTCGATAAGGTCATTCCTCAGCTAAGGGAAAGCAGCCGAACCAGTCTCTCTTCATAACTCGAACCTGCCAGTCCCGGCACATCCTTGTGAGCCTTTTCTCACATACTCTCTAGTTGAATCACCTCCCTCCTTTAATCTGTTTACAGCACAGCAGACAATATCCAGGAGCAATCTCAGAGCAGTAGCGTGGGGTACCCAGCTCCTGTGCTCAATGCCCTGTCCAGTGAAGGCGGAAGTGCCATATGCCTTCTTTAGCACTTTGAAGTTTAGATAAAGGTTATCTTTATTTGTCACAAGTACATCAAAACATACAGTGAAACACGTCATTTGTATCAACGAGCAACACAGTGTGAATTTGTGTCTGCGAGTGTCGCCATGCTTCTGACACCAACATCTTACTAACCCTCACCTGTACGTCCTCCAGATGTAGGAGGAAACCAATCACGTGGAAGAAATGTACATGGTCACAGGGGGAATGTACAGACAGTGACGGGAATTGAACCCAGGTCTCTAACACTGTTATAGTGTTACGCTAACCATGCTGCCCTTTTTTACACACTCTAACTTCATCGCCTCCCTTGTCTAATATGTCTACCAGAACTTCGCACAATATTCCAGTCTCTCACACGTAACGTGACATCCCAACTCCTGTCCATCATGCCCCGTCTAATGAAGGCAAGGAGGTTGAGTGAGTCCTAATGAAGGGTCTTGTCCCGAAACATTGACTGTTATTGAGTTCCTCCAGCATTTTGTGTGTGTGTGTGTGTGTGTGTGTGTGTGTGTGTGTGTGTGTGTGCGTTGCTCCAGATTTCCAGCATTTGCAGAATCTCCTGTGTCTAACATATTCCTCCTTTGCCACTGTGCCTACCTGTGTCACCACTTTCAGGGAACTATGTATGTGTGCCCCTACACGTGTTCTACAATCCTCTATCATTCACTGTTTCAGACCTGCCATGCACTAACTTCCCGGAATGCATCACTTATTCAGGAATGTCGGGGAACGACTGAAATGTGTGGGAGAGGAGATAACCAAGGGAAATGTTGTGCAACTGGAAAGACAAAGTCTTGGAACAATCAAAAGCAAAGCGTATCTGCTTAGAATTAAAGGACTGTGAAGGCATAATGTGACAGCCTTGAGATTCAAGTTCAAGTTTATTGTCATTCAACCATACCCATGCATGCAGCTAAACAAAATATCATTCCTCCGGGAACAAGGTGGAAAATACTGTTGCACACAGCACACACCATATAGAAACATAGAAACATAGAAAATAGGTGCAGGAGTAGGCCATTCGGCCCTTCGAGCCTGCACTGCCATTTATTATGATCATGGCTGATCATCCAAATCAGAACCCCGCCCCAGCCTTCCCTCCATACCCCCTGACCCCCGTAGCCACAAGGGCCATATCTAACTCCCTCTTAAATATAGCCAATGAACTGGCCTCAACTGTTTCCTGTGGCAGAGAATTCCACAGATTCACCACTCTCTGTGTGAAGAAGTTTTTCCTAATCTCGGTCCTAAAAGGCTTCCCCTTTATCCTCAAACTGTGACCCCTTGTTCTGGACTTCCCCAACATCGGGAACAATCTTCCTGCATCTAGCCTGTCCAATCCCTTTAGGATCTTACACGTTTCAATCAGATCCCCCCTCAATCTTCTAAATTCCAACGAGTACAAGCCCAAAATATAGAGTTACGACAGCATATACAGTCTATAGTCTGTCAACTACTGGAAAGGATATTGAAGGGCAAACTAGTGGAGAGTTTTTATTTTTATTTATAGCATGATAACAGTCCCCTCTGGCCCAATGATCCCACACCACCCAGATACACCCACACGTCCAATAGACCTACGACAGGTACATTTTTGAAATGTGGGAGGGAACCAGAGGACCCAGAGGAACCCCATGTGTTCACGGGGAGAGTGTACGAACTCATTACAAGACAGCGGCGGGAATTGAACCCTAATTGCTGGTGCTGTAAAGTGTTATGCTCTCTGCTGCGATGCCGCACCACCCGGACTCGGTGGGCCAAATGACTCTGTGCCACAGAGACACAGGAGGCTGCAGGTGCTGTGAGTCCAGAGCAACAGACCAAGTGCTGGAGGAACTTAGAAATTCAGGCATCATCTGTGGAGCGGGGGAATGGACAGGGACGTTTCAGGCTGGGATCCTTCATCTAGGTTCGAAATGTTGACTGCTCACGTCAGGTGCTGCATAACCTGCTGAGTTCCTCCAGGATCACTTGTGTGGTTCCTGGCACGCTGTGGCCTTTTCTGGGAACCAGCTTACAGGCAGCATCTCCACCTGTCCAAACTTACCTTCCCACAGTCTGTCAAAGCTGACTGACTGGAAATAGACTATCATGCCAGGGAACAGGTTCGACCAGGTGTCTTGGGTGTTAGCCGAGCTGGTTGCTCCTTGCTTGGCAGGGGAAGGGTTAACACTACCTCTGGGAATGGCTTGGCTTTGCCGAGTGCCAGGTGCAGGGAGATCAGAAGCTGGAAGCCCGCGGCTGGTGTGATGGGGCAGCTGATTACACAGCCAGACAGCATGAGTCAACGGCCAGGACTGCAGAGGGAAAGCAAACAGAGGCAGGAGCTCAGCTGATGAAAGGACACTCTGCCCAAACACTTCCCACCCTTTAAACAGCTGCCCCCCCCGCCCCCGGTTCTCATCCCCAGCAACCTCACACCCTGTCCTCACTGCATCACTGGACCTAGTTGGCTTGTGGGTGTTAGTAGGGAGGGTTGGGGGGAGAGTTTCTACACAAGGCCTCTTGCACTCACTTTATCGCTCCATCCATCCATTCATCTATCCCTCCATCCATCTATTCATCTATCCCTCCATTTATCCACTCATCTATCCCTCCATCCATCCATTCATCTATCCCTCCCTCCATCCATTCATCTATACCTCCATTCATCCACTCATCTATCCATTCATTTATTCCTCCATCTCTCCATTTATCTATCCCTCCATCCATCCATTCCTCCAATATCCATCATCAAAATCCCCACTACCTTTGGGAAGGAAGTACAAAACCACCAGCTTCTAATACAGCTACCTCTCTACAACCATTCGGTTCTTGAACCAAACTGCATTATCCTAATCTCTACCTCAGTTTAGCAAAACCCTGACCACTTTGATCACTTTACACTGAAATGGACTTCTTTTTGTTCTCATTGTTTTCTTTCTTGTAGAATTGTCAGATACACCTGTCCACCTGCTCATAAATGAGAATATCTAATCAGCCAATTATGTGGCAGCAACTCAATACGTAAAAGCATACAGACATGGTCAAGAAATTCAGTTGCTGTTCAGACCAAACATCAGAATGGGGAAGAAATGTGATCTAAGTGACTTTGACCATGAAATGATTGTAAGTGCCAGATGGATTGGTTTCAATATCTCAGAAACAGCTGACCTCCTGGGATTTTCATGTACAACAATTTGTAAAGTTATCGAGAATGGTGCATCTCCACTGTGTTTAAACAACACCAACTCCAATGGATACGTTTTGTCATCCAGATGTCTAACTCTCGTCTTCTCAAACAGATCCTTTACTCCCGGCTAAGGAAAGTCAGTGAGCCCCTGATGCGCAAAGGAAACATTTCAAAGATAACATCAAAGTCAGTCTGAAGAAATTCAACTTTACTCCAAGAACTGGGAAGACTTTGCACTCAATAGATGCACCTGAGGAAATCTGTTCAAGAGGGAGCTGTGCTACATGAGAACAACCTCTGTTGTGTCACAGGGAACAAGCAGCAGCTACGAAAGCAGAGACTGAACAACCAAAAGACCCAACCACTAATGTTCCCTCTAATTTTTTTTACTGCTGCATGGACCATCGATTGCTTTGAGCAGGATATTTTAACATGGCCTGAAAAATGTACGGCTCTTTAAATGTTTCTTTTGTAATATGCATGCTGTGAATATTTCGAATGAAAACTGAAAAAGATGCATACTTTTTGATTTTATTTATTAATTTAAGGATACAGTGAAGAATGGTACAACAAAGAAAATCTTTAAATTTAGATGGTAATGGTGTTCAGTTGGTGTATGGTTTATTAAGCTGCTGACTTCCATTCAGTGTTTATTGTTACAATTTATAACAGTTTTGTAACTTGAACCACTGACACTGTAAATACATTGAAGCTCTAAAATATTTCAAAGCATGGGTTGTTGTATATTTATTATTTAGAATATTTATGGATTATATTTATTGAAACATATTTAATTACAAGGTATTTCACAATTATATTAACATAGATTTCAAAATGATATTGCCTTAATTTCAAAATTATATTAACATCATATAAAAGAAAATTCCAGCTGTGCAGCAACAAAGGGTATGTGCACAGGAGCATTTCAGTTACTGTGTGGCCACACACCCACGCAACTTAGTGAGAACAATGGCAACCACTAGCCACAGCCATCACTTACTTGTGCTCACACTGCACCAGAATATGTAGATCCTGGATTGGTCTCTACAACCACCTAAAGACCCTCAAATAGACAATAGTTTAGGAGAACACTGGAATGATCGCACTCTACCCTCTCCTGCTGAGAGGGAAAATAAACCAGTCACGATGGAATGGCAGAGCAGAGTTCATGGGCCAAATGGCCTAATTCTGCTCCTACGTTTTACGGTCTTATGGACTTATGATCAGCCAGATGCCAAACCATCTGGATTTCTGAATAACTTGACGGCTGATTAACGGGGGGACAATGCCGACTGTGGGCTGTTCACCGCAGCTGTACTGAAGTGGCCCTAGCCCCAGGCTGGGGTGCTGTAGGACACGGTCTGACGGTACA